>NC_133284.1:1589097-1618432 GCF_005239225.2 Populus alba
AAATGCGATTAATAAAATTTACCGTGCTAGGTGTGCAAGATTGAGGTTGTTAATGAATCATGGAATTCCTGAAGATATCCGTTGGTTAATTGAAGCAAAGGTTCGATTATCAGGTGAGGTCATCCAATTCTTTCATTTCACACATGCCTGGAACAAGTAAAAGCACTTTTGCAAAGAAACGTCGTGCAAAAACGACTGAAAGTCTGTCATAGATGTGCCAGATGGACTTGTAATGCAACATGTCGTTCTTTAGGAATGGTATCTGTAAACCGTGAAGATAAGATACAATTCATTAAGGATGGCCTGAGTAAGGGGTCTTTAGATAATCTTTTGTTGACCCTTGAGACGCATCCTAGTGGAGATGTACATCGTGTAATTCATGATTTATGGCCACAATTCCATAAAGAACATGATCGACTTAGTCTTGGGAATCTGACTAAAAAAGACCCTGTTTTGCCAGTTTTTTAAGAAAACTTGGATGGGAAGCCTATCCCCGACCCATAGAGGGCGTTTAAGCCGTTCTTGGACGTAAAACCAAGGGAAGATGTGAGCCACAATCACAACTACCTGTACATACATTGCTTTTTCAAAATAAATAATTAATAAAGAGAGAGAGAGTTTGTGAGACTACAGCTGGCCTACATATAGGTGGTATGATTGCATTTTCACTTTTTTCATCTATAAATTCTTCTCTTCCTTCCTTCATTTTCTACTCATCCCATATATTCATCAAATATAGAAGTTGTGTAGAAATGGCAGGTTCCTCAAGTCATCATATAAGAAATATTTGTGTTTTCGGTGGATCCAGTTCTGGGAAAGAAAAAGAGTTTTTAGAATCAGCAAATCATCTTGGCCGGGTACTAGCTGAGAGAAAGATTCATTTAGTGTATGGGGGAGGTAGCCTTGGGTTAATGGAGGTGTGTCAATGGCTGCATTTTTAGGAGGCAGTCAAGTTTGGGGGTTGTCCCCAAAGCTTTAGCAAATGGGGACATCATTGGAAAAACAATTGGAGAAGAACTACAGGTCCCAACAATGTCTGACCGACTGAATACCATGTTTAACCATGCTGATGCCTTCATTGCCTTACCAGGTGGTCTGGGCACATTGGAAGAGATCTTTCATATTTCATCTTGGCCCAACTGCACATTCACCATAAACCCATAGGTTTGTTAAATGTTAATGGTTTTTATGATAAGTTGCTGTCTTTCCTTGATCAAGCTGTGGAACAGGAATTTCTAACATCTTCGGCACGACGAATCATAATCTCTGCTGCTACTGCTGAACAATTGATTGACCAACTACAATCTTTCACCCCTGTCATTGATCCCTGCATGAGTCGTCTAGATTGGTCAACTAAGGAAAGCCGTAAAAAGCTTAGATTAGATTTGAGCCTTCATTTGTGAAAACCTTGTGTCTTTTGGTTTTATTAATAGCAATATTATTTTGTTTTGTTACTTCTTATGTTTGTTTAAGTGTGTTTCAGGTTTGTCATTGTTCGCTGTTTCAGGTGATGTCTTCTATACTCTATCTTTCTACCTTCGAACATTGAGGACAATGTCTCGTTTTTGGTTGGGGGGAGAGGGTAGTAGTTTAAAAAAAAAAAAAAAAAATACTAACTTGCTAACTGTTTTTGCTATTATTAAAACCATTTGACAAAATTGTTATTAGGATGGCAGAGTATGGAATCAATTTTATTGACTCTAGAGACGCATCTTAGTAAGTTTCATTACCAAGGTCTATCATAATACTTCTTGAAATATTCAGGTTTACAAACTCTCACATTGTTATCACTTGATTCTGCTTTTATACTCATTTAACAAGTATTTATTAAACCTTCATTTTCACACACACACTTTAACATATGATTGTGGGTTGCACATTGGATTATTACATTAATTATGTTCTTTGTTGAAGGTAACAACTAAGGGAAAAGGATAGTATATAATTTCAAAAAAAAAAAAAAAAAAAAAAAAAAAAAAGATAGTATTGATGATAATAAAACGTGGATAAGTTTGGTTTCGTAGCCTCCCCTAACCTAAGCAATTAAGCCCGAAGGGGTGTTTTAACACCTAATACCCTAAAGTCAACTGACTTGGGAGCTATTGGCCCAAAGCTTGTTACATGGGTTAAGGAGAAAAGCTTAAAGGAATCAAACATTGCACTATCTACGTATCAGTATCTGCAACCCGAGTTGTTAAGCTCGTAGGGGTGTCTCAACACCTAATGCCCTAAGATCAACTGGTCTGGGAGTCATTAGCCTAAAACTCGTTACACGGGTTAAAGATACATTGTGTTTTTAAGTTGTATGTGTATATAAATAAAAAGAAAAAAAAAAAGAAAAAAAAGAAGAAGAAGAAGAAAAAAATAATAATCCCAACCCAAGGAAGTTCACCTTAAACATTTGAACATAATATTGTTTTCTTCCAACAAAAGCCCCATCATCTATGTTTTCATTGAGCACACAAAAAGAAGGTTTATTAATATCTTGTTTACGAAGTATGAAGCAGGAATATAAATTTAATGAGAGTTTGTTTATCTGGATAGATTAATGGAAGTTGAATGATGAATGCCTTGCTTTGTGGAACTTGCAAATTGTTTCTCTATTTTAACGCTTTAGATTACTAGGGACTAGTAATAAGCTGGTTGGGGGGTGTGATTAATACTTAAAAGTGCATGTTTATCAAGGTTTTATATCATCATTTTGCACTTGAAGTATCAATAACTCCTTAACTAAAGCATGTTTTATAATAACAAGTTTGATGTTATAAGATACCTTAATTTATGGTAAATGCTCATTTTAAATGCAGGACTATCACATAAATAAAAGGATTGATTGATGAGTTTAAGCATTGAAAGTTAAAGGACAAAGAGATGGCCAAACTTAGAAAAGAGATGTCGGTGCAGTCCAAACCGGAACATTGCTCGGTAATTGGATCATATCTGGAGCTCTAGATTTCGGATTTAGGTCCACTTTATATGGATGGAAAGGTAAGACAAAGGCCTACACAACTTGTATGAGGAGCCCAAGATTTGAAAAGGTCGTTTTGAAAGTCCAAATTGAAGGAACAACGAAGAAGTCCGAAAGCTGTCCTGCAGCCCAAACACTATTTAGTGTTCAGCCCATATCTTGAGTTCTAGAAGTCCAAATGACCTCATCTTTTTTTTTTGTTGGAAAGCTGAGACAATTTCCTAGAACATTCTTGAGATTCTGGGCAAAATTATGATGTTATCAATGACGTCTTGATCAGACAAGAAGATAAGGATTGTTATCTAGTCAAGATGTGGCCACCCACTCATCAATTAGTCAACAAATCAATAGTTCCAAATTTTGGGCCTATAAAAGGAGGCACTTACCATGTATTGAGGCATCTTGGTGTTTCAGATCAAGATCATGCTCTTGCTTTCTCTCTTTGTATTGCTTATGTCTTGCTTTCATTAATATCAAGTTTATGCACTTCATTTCCTTTCCTTTGTCTAGTTAACTTCTTTCTCATTTATGTTCTTTGTCTTGCTCATTTATGTTTCTTTCTTTTATTATGTCTAGCTAAGTTAATTATGTCAAGGTGAAAAGGGTACACTAATGGTGTAAGAACAAGTATAAATATAAACTTAACATGGACCTTAACGTTGGATACTAACATGTTTTATATTTGTTATCTTGTTCACTTTAATACTTTGCTTGTTAAATGGTTAATCTAGATTTATGTTGTGTAACACTTGGTACAACAAATACTTGGCACTTTCATAGCCCATACTGTATGGTTTAACCGACACCTGAGCTATGAAAGGAACTTGATTTGTTGTTAACATAAGTTATAATCATGAATGCCTGCCAACATTTACAAGTATTAGCTTTATTCGAATAAGATAATTAATGTAATCATGTTAACAATTTATAATCTGATTGGAACCTCCTTTATGTGTGGTTTCCAATTGAGTAATAAGAGTTTATATTATACTTGTTTGAAGTACCATTAGTGGATCCTCTAACCTTGACATTTGTTTTTATCATTGTTTAATCCTTACGTTAATCTTTTATCTCAAAAGTTCTCATTAATTTCTTCATCTTCTGTTATTATTATTATTATCATTGTTATTATTATTATTATTTACATTCTGTTTATATTATATAATATATATCTTTGATCTTTTCATAAAGTCAGTATATAGGCTGGAAACCTGTGACCCGATCTTTAGATCATTCTCAGGTATAACAACGCCACGTACTGAGTATTATTATTGTTGTTGTTGTAGTTGTTGTTGTTGTCTTGTTATTTATAATTTATACAATTAACCTCTCTGTGGTTCGACCCCGGTCTTTGCCGGGTTATTTATTACTTCGAC
The DNA here is from genome assembly GCF_005239225.2 of Populus alba. Lineage (NCBI taxonomy): Eukaryota > Viridiplantae > Streptophyta > Magnoliopsida > Malpighiales > Salicaceae > Populus > Populus alba. The sequence goes on from NC_133284.1 coordinate 1,593,442, forward strand.
ACTCCTGCACTTGGGAAGAGACATCAAGCTTTTGGTCGTGTCAGGTAGGTTACCTGATATTGAAACCGTTTCTTAGAAAAGCGTGGAGTTTTCTAAGAATTTTAAGATGGGCCGGTCACTAGATTTTGAGACCATTTCTCATAAAAGCATGGAGTTTTCTAAGAATTTTAAAAGTGTGGAGTTTTCTAAGAATTTTAAGATGGGTCGGTCACTTGATATTGAGACCGTTTCTTAGAAAAGCATGGAGTTTTCTAAGAATTTTAAGATGGGTAGGTCACCCGATATTGAGACCATTTCTTAGAAAAGCATGGAGTTTTTCTAAAAATTTTAAGAGGGCCAGTTACCTGATATTGAAACTGTTTCTTAGAAAAGCATGGAGTTTTTCTAAGAATTTTAAGATGGGCCAGTCACTTGATATTGAGACTGTTTCTTAAAAAAAGCGTGGAGTTTTCTAAGAATTTTAAGATGGGTAGGTCACACGATATTGAGACCGTTTCTTAGAAAAGGTGGAGTTTTTTAAGAATTTTAGAGGGGCCGGTCACCCGATATTGAGACTGTTTCCTAAAAATGCATGGAGTTTTTTTTTTTTTTTACAATAGGCAGGTCTCCAAATATTGAGACCCCTTTCTAGAAACCTTTTATCTTACATCTGGGTAGGTCACCCATCATAATGAGACCATCATCTTCTATTTGGGTAGGTCACCCGTCATAATGAGACCATCTTACATTTGGGTAGGTCATCCATTAGAATGAGACCATTCTCCATCTTTTTTTTTACCTGGGTAGGTCACCCATTATAATGAGGCCATTCTTCCCCTGGGTAGTTCACCCATAAGAATGGGACAACTTTTTCCCCTTTCCACTTGGGTAGGTCACCCATCACAATGAGACCATCATTTTTTTCTGGGTAGGTCACCTATTAGAATGAGACCATTCTCCATATCTTTTTTTACTTGGGTAGATCACCCATTATAATGAGGTCATTCTTCCCCTGGGTAGGTCACCCATAAGAATGAGACCACTCTTCCCCCTTTCCACTTGGGTTGGTCACCCATCATAATGAGACCATCATTTTTTTCTGGGTAGGTCACCTATTAGAATAAGACCATTCTCCATATCTTTTTCTACCTGGGTAGGTCACCCATTATAATGAGGCCATTCTTCCCCTGGGTAGGTCACCCATAAGAATGAGACCACTCTTCCCCCTTTCCACTTGGATAGGTCACCATCACAATGAGACATCATTTTTTTTTCTGGGTAGGTCACCTATTAGAATGAGACCATTCTCCATTTTTTTTTTACCTGGGTAGGTCACCCATTATAATGAGGCCATTCTTCCCCTGGGTAGGTCACCCATAAGAATGAGACCACTCTTCCCCCTTTCCACTTGGGTAGGTCACCCATCACAATGAGACCATCATTTTTTTCTAGGTAGGTCACCCATTAGAATGAGACCATTCTCCATCTTTTTTCACCTGGGTAGGTCACCCATTATAATGAGGCCATTCTTCCCCTGGGTAGGTCACCCATGAGAATGAGATTACTCTTCTCCTTTTCCACTTGGGTAGGTCACCCATTATAATGAGACCATCATTTTTTTTCTGGGTAGGTCACCCATTAGAATGAGACCATTCTCCATCTTTTTTCACCTGGGTAGGTCACCCATTATAATGAGGCCATTCTTCCCCTGGGTAGGTCACCCATAAGAATGAGACCACTCTTCTCCTTTTCCACTTGGGTAGGTCACCCGTCATAATGAGACCATCTTTCATTTGGGGTAGGTCACTCATCATAATAAGACCACACACACATTTTTGTATTGGTTTTTATTAAAGGAGATCGCTAGATGGGATCTCAGGTTAAGCCAACCACACACAGAGTTTAGCTTTGGTTAAAGGGAATCGCCAAACGGGATTTTAGGTTAACCAAGCTACACACCGCATTTGCTTCGGATTAAAGAAGATCGCCAGATGGGATCTCAGGTTAACCTAACCACATACAGAGTTTAGCTCTAGTTAAAGGGAATCGCCAGATGAGATTTCATGTTGACCGAGTTACACACCGACTTTACTTCGAGTTAAAGGAGATCGCCAGATGGGATCTTAGGTTAACCCAATCAAAAGGGCAGGTTGCCCGTGAAAATAGACCAGCGTGCGTATGTGGGCATGTCACCCCTGAAAATAAAACAGGTTTGAGTGTGTGTGGGCAGGTCGCCCCTGAAAATAGACCAAATTTTCTTTTTTTAAAAAAAAAAACACAGGTCAACCATGATAACGAGACCATTTTCTTTTAATGAGTGAAGTCCTTAGATGAGTGGATCACTCAGCAAGCAAGGAAGATTTTTTTTTTCTTTACAAGCTTACTATGCAAAACATTGAGGAGTTTTGCTTCATAAGCTTTGTAAAGAGGGGGCATCTGTTGCTACCTAATTTTTTACCCATGTTTTGATAAATTTTCAAAAATAAAAAAAAAATAAAAAATAAGGGTTTACATGTGGCGATAACATAGAGCATCAGGGCTAATATTAAAAAGACAATACGTCAAGGAGATAATGACTGAATCACATATAATTACTACAATATAACATATCATAAATATATGATTTGATTCATGCTGGTTATGGAATACAATCTCTGCAATATAAAATACCATATATATAGGATTTGTTGGTGCTAGTTATAGAAGAGAATCTCTGCAATAATTATTGTAATATTTCCTTGAATAGCATGTATATGGATTTTCTATATAAGTGAACCTACAACCATAAAAAAAATAATAAAAAAAAGGATAGAATAAAATTTACAAAGAGAGAAAAAAAAAGAATGAGGAAACCCAAGAAAACCTAAAATCATCTTGGAGAGGCCGCGACACACTCTACATCTCTACCAAAAAGAAAAAACCTAAGCAGCCATTCCCCGGGGGTCATCTCACCATCTCTTTTTTTCCAATTAACCCACCTTCTAGATCCTCACACACAGCCTCCTACCTTCCTCCTTTGTTGGTGCTTTCCCCAACAAACTTTGAGACCCAGCGCTCTCCCTCTCACAGTCGTCACTGCCCCTTTCCTCAACCAAAACTTTCCCTCTGCACACAAGCTTCCCTTCTCCCTTCAGCCGCACACTCTCCCCTCCCTTTCTCTACACAGAAGTCACCTCTCAATTCCCTTTGCTAGCCGGCCAATTCAGCTCCTTTCTTCTCACTTTCTCGTTGGTCCCCATTCCATCTCTCGGGCAACCTCCTTTTCTTTGCCAAGGACAAACCAGACATACCCCTTTCCTTGGCAAAACCTAGACTAGTATCCACTGCTCCCTGCCCATGTTTATTTTTCTCTCCAGGAACTGACCGCCTAAACCAGCCACACCGCCATCTTCCATTTGTTCTCGGTTTAGAAACAGAGAAGGTGCACCCCCTGGGTTGTTGAATCTCTCTCTAAGAGACGCCGCCCTTTACCATGACAACCTTGCACCTTGCCAGTTTGTCCTCATCAGCACCGCGTCTGCAACACATCCAGCACTGCGGCAAACCTTGTTGGTGGGAGAAACCACTGGTGGTGGCTTTGAGACACTCAGAGGGGATAAAACACACTGTTTTATTACACAAAATCGAAGCTTACAATTACACAAAATAAAAGCTTATACACGCCCTCTCTCTCTCTCTCTCTTTCTAGTGTTCCTCTCAATTCTCTCCACACATATAACATAAGCTGGGCATTCTATTTATACACAAAATCAGAATACGAAAATTCAACCTTCAAGTGTGAAGGCGGCTGGCGGCTGTGGCAGCTGGTGGCTGGCGGCTGCGGCTGGTGGCTGGTCGGTTGGTGGCAGCTGGTGGCTGGCTGGGCGGTGGTTGCCTTCCTTGACCTTCTAGATTGAGTTTAGATTCAACAAATCTCCCCTTTAAACTCAATCGAGGGATATCATGCCAAGCATGAATACTTCTCCCTTCAATGCCTTCTCTCTGCTTGTAGCGTTTATTCACTAATTTGGCTTTCGTCTTGTAGACCTTTTTGACACCTATTGCTTTCTTCTTTTCTGGTGGGTCCTTATCTGCATGGAAACAAAATAGAGTTGTATCTTCCATAACCTGAGTGGTATCGTACAACTCTTCAAGATTCTGTATCCTTCTTGGTCCTTCTGACGAGGATGCTGATGGTGGTGTTGATGATGATGCTCCTGGTGTGTTCCTCCTGTTGAATACAGGGAATCTGTGTACCGGACTTTGTGGTTCAGCTGCTGGTATAAACACCGGACTTTGTGGTTCAGCTGCTGGCACAATCAGTTCTTCTGCAGGTACAATTGGTTCTTCGACAAGTACTGTTGGTACTTCTTCTCCTTCAAGGATCAAATCAAGATTGATCCATTTGATTGCTTCTTGGTCATCACCATTCCATTGCCAAGATGTATCTTCTTCAAAGATAACATCTCTACTTATAATCACCTTCTTCGTGATGGGATTATACAGCCTATATCCCATCTCTCTTTCACCATATCCGACAAAGATGCATTTCTCACTCTTATCATCGAGCTTTCTCCTTCTTGCATCTGGGATCTTTGCATATGCCACACAACCAAAGACTCGTAGATGAGTAACACTTGGTTTGTGACCACTCCATGCTTCTTCTGGAGTAACTCCTTGCAAACTTCTGGTCGGGCAGCGATTTAACAGATACACTGCACATGATACAACTTCAGCCCAGTATTGCTTGGGCAATTTCTTTGCTTTGAGCAGACTTCTTGCCATGTCAAGAATCGTGCGATTCTTCCTTTCTGCTACACCGTTCAGCTGTGGTGTATAGGCTGGCGTTGTCTGATGTCTGATGCCTTGTTGTGTACAGAAGGCTTCAAAATCATTGGCTGTATATTCTCCTCCTTGATCAGATCTCACTGTTCTGATCGTATAACCAGTTTGCTTCTCCATAATTGCTTTAAAATCTTTAAAACAATTGAATACTTCTGACTTCCTCTTCAGAAAGTATATCCACGTTTTTCTACTAAAATCATCAGTAAAAGTGAGGAAGTACCTATTTTGTCCAGTTGACATAGGCGTAATTGGGCCACACACATCTGTGTGTACTAACTCCAGTGGCCTCTTTGCTCTCCAGTTGACTTCTTTGGCAAAACTGGATCTGTGATGTTTGTTGAGGACACAACTCTCACAGACTTCATCTGGATGATCAATGTGAGGCAAACCTTTGACCATCTTCTTGCTTGATAGCATCTTCAGACTTGTGAAATTCAGATGTCCAAGCCTCAGGTGCCAAAGCCATTCTTCACTGTTGGTGATGGCACTCAAACACCTTGCTGCATCATACTGGATGTTCAAAGGAAACATCCTATTCTTGGACATTTTCACGTAGGCCATTAATCTCCAATTGTTGTCTCTAATTGCCAGATGACAATTCTCCGAGTAAAAAGTATAGCCTCTCTCCAAAAGTTGACCTAAGCTGATTAGGTTCTGCTTTATGGCTGGGACATAATACACATTGGCGATGTAGCTGGAATCGCCGTTCTTCAACTTAATTGGGATGCTGCCTTTACCTTTGAATGGAACCTTTGTGGTATCTCCAAAAGTAACTAGACCTTGCTTGGTCTCATCTAGATCACTAAATAACTCTCGGTAGCCGAACATGTGATTGCTGGCTCCAGTATCTAGATACCATATGTCCTGTTTCTCGCCAAGTTCTTGTTGGACAAGAAATGCAGATGCTTCTCTGTCATCCTTCTCTGCATAGTTTGCTTGCTCACGTATCTCCAACGGAGCTTTCCATCGGCATTCAGTGCTATAGTGCCCAAATTGATTGCAGCTATAACATTTGATATTCCTCTTGTCACGGTTATTGTAACCGCCTCCTCTTCCTCTGGGAGTGAATGCTTGTTGGCCTCGGCCTCCTCTGGTGGTGTTTCTACCACCTCTTCCTCTGAAGCTTGTATTCCAAGAACCTCTTCCTTGGAATCTCTGGAATCCTCCTTTGGATTGTTGACTTCCTGCTTGAGTGGTGTAGCCACTTGATGAAGTCTCCCCTTGCTCATATCTGTCCTTGAGGGACAGCTTTGCTTGTAAGGCATGCTCGATGGCCTTATCTCCATTTCGCTTTACTATCTTCTGCTCATGAGCTTGCAAAGAACTCATAAGTTCATCTACTGTCAACTTGTCCACTTCTTTGGACTCTTCAATGGCGACAACAACATGATCAAATTTTGGATCTAGGGATCTCAAAATTTTCTCCGTAATTCGAGCATCGATGAGGGCTTCTCCATTTCTTCTCATCTGGTTTACTATCACCATAATCCTTGTGTGATAATCAGAAATAGACTCCGAGGACTTCATTTGCAATAACTCAAATTCTCCTCGCAAAGATTGAAGACGAATCTTCTTGATTCTATCAGCACCTTTGTATTTCTGTTGGAGAGCCTCCCATATATCATGTGATGTTTCAGCGGAAGCTATGATCTTGAATGTATCTTCATCAAGACCTTGGTAGATGATGGTCTTGGCTTTGTTGTCTTTCTTTCTGTTGACTTTGAGGGCTTGCTTATGTGCCTCTTGTAAAGCATCCTCTGCTTCTTTGGACTCTGGTTCAACATAACCAGTTTGTACAATATCCAAACACTCTTGTGACCCAAGAAATGCCTTCAATCTGATGCACCAACTATCATAGTTGTCTTTGGTCAGCTTAGGGATGAGTGTATGTGTACCTTCTGTAGTCATTTTGCTCTTGGAATGACTATATCACCTCTTTGGGAGCCGAATTTGGACAAACGGACACTGTAGATCGATCCGGAATGGTCCAAATAGTAGGGAACCGGTCTGACTTTGTTGAAATCGGGTCAGAAAATGGGTGAACCGGTCAAAAAACAAATTCTGTACGGCGGGCGGTTCGCTGGGTTAAACCGGGAATATTCTGTGGAATATTCGGGGAATATTCTCTCGCTCGGCTGCGGCTGGAACGCGGCTCGGCTCGGCGCAGAGGACGGCTCGGCTTGTGGCTCGGCTGGACTCGGCGTAAGCGGCTCGACGCGGCTCCAATATGGCGCGTGTGGACGGCACTCGTCATCTACCTCTGGAGCGCGTGGCTGCGCGTGGTCTTCTGTGCAGAATCTTCAGGCGACGCGTGTGGCTCACCTCTGTCTCCAATCAGGCTGATTCTTGCGACAGTGAGTTTTTCTTGATGAGTTCTACACTGTGGAATGATCAAAACTTGTTTTGGACAACTTTGAAAATTCGGATATACCCCAAAACACTTCTGTTTTCCGGCGAACGGGGCTCTGATACCAATTGTTGGTGGGAGAAACCACTGGTGGTGGCTTTGAGACACTCAGAGGGGATAAAACACACTGTTTTATTACACAAAATCGAAGCTTACAATTACACAAAATAAAAGCTTATACACGCCCTCTCTCTCTCTCTTTCTCTTTCTAGTGTTCCTCTCAATTCTCTCCACACATATAACATAAGCTGGGCATTCTATTTATACACAAAATCAGAATACGAAAATTCAACCTTCAAGTGTGAAGGCGGCTGGCGGCTGTGGCAGCTGGTGGCTGGTGGCTGGCGGCTGCGGCTGGTGGCTGGTCGGTTGGGGGCAGCTGGTGGCTGGCTGGGCGGTGGTTGCCTTCCTTGACCTTCTAGATTGAGTTTAGATTCAACAAACCTGGCTCCACTGTGAACAGCGAGGAGAGACGTCTTTCGTGAGCAGCAACCAGTAATCTCCCGCCACTGCGCCTCTAGCCGCTGCCTAACCAGAAAGGAGACCGATGCAAGCAGAGAACAAAAAGGAAAAGAGTTGGAATAGACGAACATGGACAGACCAGCCGCCACGCCTTCAACGTCGCTGCAGCTCCTTCATTTTTCTCCAGCACATCAGCTTTAATATCCTTGTTTCTCCCATCATCTACCAGTAGCTAAGGAGGCACAAGTGAGTCTTTCGGTCTCTGGTTATTATTAGCTGCAAAAGGATCTGCAGGAAAATATTTAAAACAGACGAACAACATCGCTGCAGCTTCTTCGCTTCCATTCCCAGGTCTGTGTTTCCTTTCACCCCGCAGCATGCATTTTATTTGTTTTGAGTTTGCACTATTCAAGTGAATTAATTCACTTGAACAGTATTCACCAGCCTTCTTCAAAATATAAATGTTGCACCCTTTTTTTTGTTTTGTGTCCAGCCGGGTCACTTGTTTGGGCAAGTGACCCAGCCGGACTTATATATATATATATATATGATTTATTTTCTGGAATATTTATTTCGAAGTCTGAATTTTTTTTAATTTTTTTGTTAAAAAAAATATCAATCCCGTATTAAAAATACCCGGTTTTTTCGACGCGATGTGACAAACATACATATATATCAAAAAAATGTTTTCTTATGTGTTGCATACGGACAATACCCTAACATGTTTTTTTTTTTTTAATGTCTTAAAAAAATGAATATTTAAACTTTCAAAAATGTGTTTTCGCATGGATTTCTTAAACACAATAAAAAAATTATTTTCTTGCATTTCTGGATTTTACAACATGTTTGTAAAACTCCAAAGGGTATTGACCAATATTCCAAAAACTACAAAAATCTTATTTTTGGGGGGGATTCATTTATTATTCACCGTTAATATTGGGATAAAGAAATCTCAAAGGGATGAATATCCAAAATATTATTGGGAATAACTTGTTATTATTCACTGTTAATATTTGGATAAACAAACCCTAAGTGGTAAATATCCATAATAATTTTCTATGAATAATAAGTCATCAAACATCCTTGGAAGAAGCCTTGATTATAATCGAGGACATTTCAATTTTACTCCACGGTTTATGAGCCATGAGAGTATGAAACACTAAAGTAAAAAATAGGCTTTTAAAGCGCCTTGAATTTCCTTAGATTTCTAAAATTTTTGTCCCTCCTCCTTGTGATTTACGAGTCGCAAAACTCTTGAAATACTAAGGGAAAAATGATCTTTCGAAGCACATGGAATCTCCTTGGATTTATATCCTAATAAATTTTGTTTGAATCAAACCTAGAAAAATTGATGGGATTACAAAACATCAACACCATAGCAATTATAGAGCAAACCAAACACCAAGCAGCTTACCTTAGGTAGGGTATACTAGGGGTGCTAATACCTTCCATTTACGCAACCAGTTCCTTGCCTTAGAATCTATGAAAAACCAGTTAGGGTTCCTAGTGACCAAAATACTAGGTGGCGACTCCAAAGAACCAAATCAGCAAAACAAATGAAAAATCGCCATCGGACACCACGCGGATTTTGACGTGCGACAAAGGCAAGGAAAGTGCTCTTTACTACCTCAATAAGACATGTCTACCATTAATGTTTGCAATAAAGAAGTTAAGGCATTACCTCCAAGCGCATTCAGTAAGATTAACCTCCCGAGCTGACCCTCTCAAGTACATCATCTCAAGACCAGTATTATCAAGAAGATTGGCAAAATGGGCTTTATTGCTTCAAGAATTTGAAATGGTCTACGTCTCATAAAAAGCTATCAAGGGGCAAGCACTAACTGATTTTCTGGATGATCATCCTATTCCCGATGAATGGAAGTTCTCTGAAAACCTGCCTGATGAGGATGTTTTGTTTATTGAACTGTCAGAACCATGGAAAATGTTCTTTGATAGCGCAGCATGACAACATGGAGCCAGTGCTAGGGTTATATTCATCACACTGAAAAGATAGGTCTTGCCTTTCTCCTTTTCACTTACTGAATGTTGTTATAATAACATGGCCGAATATCAAGCCTTGATTCTTTGGTTGGAAATGGCAGAGAATACAAAAATGTATCGCCTTAAAGTTTTTGGTGATTCTCAATTAGTCATCAGACAACTCCTCTCACTATATGAAGTCAAGAAGCCAGAATTCATCCCATATCATAAGTATGCACTTAAATTGATAACATCACTTGATTGTGTCACTTTAGAACATGTACCACGGAAAGAGAATAAGTAAGTCGATGCCTTAGCAAACCTGGCGTCAACATTAGCATCATGTAGTGAGGAGATAAAAGTCCATGTATGTCAAAGATGGGTCGTTCCACCACTAAATCATGACATAAAAGAGAAAGAACAAGTAGGCGTAGTTTCTGTCTACGAGATTGAAAGAGAAGACTGGCATCAGCTGCTTATCGATTATTTGAGACATGGAAAGCTACCTAAAGACCTACGCTATAAGATAGAGGTGAGGCGAAGAGCTTCTTGCTTCATATACTTCCAAGGCACTTTTTATCGACGCTCTTTTGATGAAGTCTTTTTGCACTATCTCGTAGAAGAAGAAGCAACAAAAGCACTAGAAGAAACTCACTCAGGGATCTGTGGAGCACACCAATTAGGCCCTAAACTTCACTTCTGGATCAAAAGAATGGGATATTACTGGCCAATAATGGTGAAGGATTGCATATACTATGCTAGAAAATGTCAAAGTTGTCAATTGCATGCTAATTTGATCCATTAGCCACCCGAGCCTTTACACCCAATAGTTGCCTCTTGGCCCTTTGATGCTTGGGGACTTGATGTGGTAGGACCATTGCCGAAAAGCTCTAGGGGGCATCTTTACATATTGGTTGCAACATATTACTTCTCTAAATGGGTAGAAGCTGCAACATTAAAAAAGGTCAAGAAAGAGACAGTTGTAAACTTCATCCGAACAAACATCATTTACCATTATGGGGTACCAAGATACATCATAACCGATAATGGAAATGAGTTCTACAATACAGCCATGAACAAGTTGTATGCATAGTTTAGTTGCAAACAACATAACTCTTCTATGTATAATGCTCTGACTAATGGTTTGGCAAAAGCCTTTAATAAGACTTTATGCAACATTCTCAAAAGATGGTGAATCGCTCGAAGGACTGGCATAAGAGAATTGGGGAGGCGTTATAGGCTTATTGTACTACATTTCGAACACCGACTCAAGCTACTCCATACTCCTTGGTATACGGGGTTAAAGTTGTTCTTCCACTAGAATGTCAAATTTCATCTTTAAGAATCACAATCCAAGGACTTTCCAATGAAGACAATATTCATCTACACCTTAAAGACATTGAAGCTTTAGATGAAAAACATCTTAAGGCATAACAATGATTAGAATGTTATCAAGCATAACTCTGTAGAGCTTTCAACAAGAAGGTGTGACCACGCTCATTCCAAGAAGGAGATCATGTCTTGGCAGTACGACACCCGGTAATCATGTCAAAACGCGTGGGCAGCAAGTTCCTCTCCATATGGGATGGCCCATATGTGGTTCAAGAAGTCTACATCAATGGAGCTTACAAAATTGTTGATGAGAATGGATTAAGGATTAGGCCTATCAATGGCAAATTCTTGAAAAGATACTATGCTTGAAATCTGATGTAGCTCATGTCCCACACGAGCTAAAACTGCGAAAGGCACAAAAAAAAACAAACAAAATTTAACTATATTATGACTTGATCCTTTATCCACAAAGATACGTAGGCAACTTGGAATTTGTTCTGATTACAGTCACGTAAAAAAAAAACTCTTTGACAAAAAAAAAAGTTTTGAACTACATTCAGACTTGATCCTTTATCCATAAAGATACATAGACAACTTATAAATTATTCTAAGCACAATCACACCATTATTTAAAGCTATTCAAGCCACTATAATTGTTAACGTGGAAAAAAAGGGATAAGTAAACCTCAAATTAAACACAATCATAACATGGAAAATTAGGTGACAGGAGAAAAGTGAAGGCAAAATATAGACTTTATTAATAGAAAGAAGAATTTTGTTATATAAAAGTATATATTCTCAACATAAAGTCGATAAGCTAGTGTTACAAAAAAATAATAACAATAAGAATTCCAAAGTAGAATAAATCATCAGCATACTATGGTTTTCAGTTTTGTCCTTTTAACTCTTTTTGCTTGGTCTCCAACAGTCCTTTTAATCTTTAAAGAATAACGGAGTCAGTTTCACTCATCATAGGGGAAGATTATAGTGTGGTGAACTCTGCTCAAATACAGGAGGTGATGATTTTTCTCCTAGAAAGCTCTTCATCATGCAGCTTGAGGGATGACTCCAGCTTGATCTTCTTGCTCTGCCACTCTATTAGTTGTTCCTTTATTTTTGTTATTTCAGTATGAGTGGTGGAAATGGATCCATATGAACTCAGCTTCAAAAGCTTCAAAGTTTTTTAGCTGCACTTCAAGATTTTTTATGTCTAAGGCTCGCTGGTAAGGATTCTAAATGAATAAAATTTTTAGCATCGTCAATCACCTTAATCATCATTCTTCGGATGAAGGAGCAATCAACCTTTATATCAGTTTGCCCGCATCAATCCCTTCCTCTCCTTGAAAGCGACTAGTCAGCCTCCCTTTTAAATCAAGGGTTCGTCACATGTGCAGTTGATTATGAATCTTCAAGAATAAGGCTCGCTTATTGTCAAAGTGAACAAAACATGGAACCCTTGGCATGAGTGAGAAAGACTTCTCAAGCAACCCAGGGTTTTATTGGATGAAAGCATCAAGCAGCCTCCTATGTTCCTCTAAGAACTTGATAAAAACAGCATGTCTCCCATCAACTTTCAAACTAGGAGCTGGGGTTTTCTTCTAGGCAATAGATGAGCTCGCATCTTCTCTAGTCATGGTTGGAACCTGGCCGTACGGAATGCAATTCATCACTCATCACATAGAAAGACTATGTATGGTGCTCAGCTCCAACCACAAAGGCTCTAAAGCTGCAATGACGTCTCATGCTAGAAAGAGTAACATAACAAGGAGAACCATTTAAAGCATGCTTGTGATGCTGGAACGGTGTCTAGTGAAGTCCCTTCGGACAGTGAGGACTCAGTTGCAGATTGCTTCAATTGTGGCCGGGAAAGGAACAAGTAGAAAACAGGAGATAAGGTCAAGCGAGTTGCTTTGGCTAGCGACACATTCTTTCCTTTTGCTTGGAACAATGCAGTTGAGGAGGCATGTGAAGCTGACATTGATGTTATTATAGAGCATGGTGGTAGCATCAAGAATGAGGACGCCATATAATGCTGCAACAGTAAGTAAAAGAGAGAGAGAGAGAGAGAGAGAGACACCCATGCATACCTGCTAAGACTGGTGGAGGTTGTGCTGATAGTAAAAGGAGAAGAAGGAGTCGTGCTAGTTATAACATAAAGAAAGGAAATGCAATGTTCTTTTAGTCGGAAAAATTGCAAATGGTGATGTATAGATATTGGTCTCGTGGTGATCTGCAGAAGCCGCGATGTTGATTATAAAGTTCTCAATAGTCTTGAAGTCACGCAATAAATCATCTCGATACTTCAATAAGAGTTGTTAATACAACTAAGTGCGGCGTGATATCAGCTGCTTTGAACCAGATTTTGAGGAAATGCAAAAAATGCTGGTTTTTTAAAATGATGATGATGATGATGAAATGTGGTCTGAATAAACACTTCCTTCATTAGTTGCTGGTTTTTTACTATTAGTGGAAGCTGTAGTGAAAAGGACATTGAAATAGCTGTAGTGATGGTTTGGTTTCCAATAAAGAAAGATCCCTTGATGGAACAGTCCACCATGGGAGCAGACTTGGCAAATCATTTCAGAGCTTTGGGAGGTTCGATACCACCAAGCAGTGAACAGCCACACACATAATCGGAGATATATAGAGATAGAAAGAATAGGGTGGGCACCTTCCTTCTCCTTTTTTTAAAAAATTGCAATTGTAATAAAACAAAAAAATAAATGGAGACATGCATACCTGGACTGCTGGTGGAGGCTGTGTTGAAGGAAGCAGGATTATTAAAACAACACAGAACGACCACAACTTATTGAATGGAAATAATATTGTTGATTCCTTTGAGAATAGTAGCAACCTGTTGGTGCTAAAGAAGAAGAGAATGACGAACGCCTCCTAAGATTGATTGCCTGGCTTATTGGAAGCCGAACTGTCTGTAAAAAAATAGAAGGGACAAGCATGGTTTTTATAGCCGCTTACTCTGATGAGAGGACTCTTGCTTAATTAACATAATCAAAAGCCAGTGAACTTTTCCTAGTTGAAGAAAATTTTCCTAGTTTGATTAAGCGAAGTCGGCTACCAGTACTGGAAATTATTTTGCTCTCTTAATAATTCATTCACGTGGACAATTCATTCAGGAAACAAAGGATGCACATGGTAAAGCCAAAAGAAAAGGAAACAACAAATTTCCTATACTGTTAAAAAGGAAAGAACATTTGAACGGGAAGAAAAAATAATTTATCAATCAATATGAGTGCGCACGCATATCAAGAGAAGGAAGAGAAAATGAATTAAAATCTTTAATATTTCATAGAACATTTGTTAGAGAATAATATAAATTATTTTCTGGGACCTCACCTAACAGCTTAAGTTATTGGGTTGATATAGTTCTTTGACATGGTATCAAAACCTTAATGACCAAGCGGTCACGAATTTGAATCTCACCGTCCCTATTTATTTGATAAAAATTAAGCACAAGGTAATGTTAGCATGTGCAAGTTTCAAGCCCAAAGGGCTTTCACTTGAGAGGTTGTGTTAGAGAATAATATAAATCATTTTCTAGGACCTCACCTAATAGCTTAAGCTATTGGGTTGATATGGTTCTTTAACAACATTAACCACTATCCGGAATCACGAACGAATTGCATCGTTGGATTCAAAACAATGAGATCTTCAAAACAAGATGTTACAGTGACCACTTCTGATGAAAAAATTCCTGCAGCCCGGTCAAAGTGTTGGTTGCCATTCAGGTATAAAGATAAATTTTGTTTGGTCCTGAATATGCAACAGATTCAAATGAGGTGTTGGACTTGAACATTCTATCATTTGATTTGATAAATCTCAATCAAGATTCATCCATAAATTTTTAATTTTGACTATCATATTTTATTTTTATAATAAGATTTATCAACTTGTTGTGAAAATCTAATATGGTCAAATCAAATTTTAGTCAGAAATATAAAACCCTCTCAACTATAGTTTTCGAGACATGCCCACTGATTAGTACTTAAAAGTGTATTTTATCAAGGTTTTATATCATTATTTTGCACTTAAAGTATCAATAACTTCTTAATTAAAACATGTTTTATAATAACATACCTAATAATATAAGATACCTTTAATTTATGGTAAATGTTCATCTTAAATACAGGTCTATCACATAAATGAAAGGATTGATTGATGAGTTTAAGTATTGAAATTGAAATGACAAAGAGAGGGCCAAACTTAGAAAAGAGATGTTGGTGCAGTCCAAACTAGAACACTGTTCGATAATTGGGTCATATCTCGAGTTCTAGAAGTCCAAATGACCTCAATTATTTTTTCCTGGAAAGTTAAGACAATTTCCTATAACTTTCATGTGTATAGGTGGTTCTAGTTCTGATGTTAGCAATGACATTTTGTTTAGACAAGAAGACAAAAATTTTATCCAAGTCAAGAGCTGGCCACCCACTTAACAATTAGTCATCAAATCAATAGTTTCAAATTTTTGCCTATAAAAGGAGGCATTTACCATGCATTTAGGCATCTTGGTTGTTCAGATCAAGATCATGCTCTTTATTTCTCTCTTTATATTTTTTGTAATTCTTAAGTTTTGCTTTCGTTAATATCTTGTTTATGCTTTTCATTTCCTTTCCTTTACTTAGTTAACTTGTATCTTATTTATGTTCTTATATTGTTTATTTATGTTTCTCTTTTTCATTATGTTTAGCTAAGTTTATTATGTCAAGGTGAAAAGGTTACACTAATGGTGTAAGAATAAGTATAGTGTAAACTCAACATGGACCTTAATGTTTAATATTAACACGTCTTAACTTTTTATCTTACTAATTTTTAATACAAACTCAACATGGACCTTAATGTTTAATATTAACATGTCTTAACTTTTTATCTTACTAATTCTTAATACATTGCTTGTTAAATGGTTAATCTAGATTTGTGTTGTATAACACTTAGTACAACAAATGCTTGGCACTCTCATAGCTCAACCATATGGTATAACCTACACCTGTGCTACGAAAGGAACTTGATTTGTTATTAACATAAGTTAGCATCATGAATTCCTGACAATATTTAAAAGTTTGGTGTTACTTAAATAAGATAATTAATATGATCATGTTACAATTTATAATGAGCTATTATTGACAAATCATCCGATTGGAACCTCCTTTGTGTGTGGTTTCTAGTTGAATAATAAGAGTTTATACTATACTTGTTTGAAAAACCATTAGTGGACCCTCTAATCTTGACATTTGTTTTTATCATTGTTTAATCCGCACATTAATCAAACATCTCAAAGTCCTCTTTAACTTCTTCTTCTTCTTCTTTATTATTATTATTATTATTACTATTACTATTACTATTACTATTACTATTACTATTGTTGTTGTTGTTGTTGTCTATAATTTATACAATTAACCTCCCTGTGGTTCGACCCTGATCTTGCCGGGTTATTTATTACTTCGACACTCCTACACTTAGAAAAAGACATCAATCTTTTAGTCGTGTCACCCACTTATTTCAAATGTAAGTGAACTTGTCTTGGGGGCATCTATAGAAACACAAATTTTATACCAATCAAATTTCACCATGTGTAATTTTATTCTTTAAAAGAAAGGATAAAATAAAATTGAAATAAATGACATGGAAAATAAATGAGCCTTCATATATTTCTTGGCCAATGAAAAGTTGACACTTGGGATGAGATATTCAAGATATCTTATCATAAATACAAGATCCCATCAATAGATATCAACCAATAAAATTATGTCATATGGCATTGGAAAAGGACCTGAGAGCCCTTACAAATATCTATAAATAGAGGGCCTCAACCTAAAGTCATGAGGATTCCTGATAATACAAGTTTTCTTCAAGATAAGCTCTTCAAACAAGGAAGCTCTCTCTCAAAGAGTTATCAAGCCTCATTCATCTACGTTTGAAGTTTAAAAAGAATGAAGCTCTGTTGGATCAAGCCAAAACGCTTCATAAGAGTTCTTCAACAACACTTTGAAGACAAATCAAGGTACTCTTCAAAGCATCAAATCACAACATCTCACTTCGCAATACACGCCCAAATTCATGTTCTTGCAAAGCACAAATCTTGACTTGATTACTCAAATAAATCAAGTCATTAGACATTAAATCCGAGGGAAGAATCAGAGGATCTTCATATTCTTTTGAAAGAATATATTACATAGAGATTGTACCCATTCATATATTTAATAAAATCATATATATTTATACATGTGTACTTGTTTAATTTCAGGTACTCAAAATTATGTCGACAAATATATATTATCATAAATATTTTATATAAATTTGATATAAGTAATAGATAATTATTCATGAATATATTGAGATTCACCTAAAAAATTATGCAATATGGATTATTATAATTTGATTGAGGGTTATAACCCAGTACCATTTTTTTTCCACATTTTTACTTACAATTCTTGGTCCTGTGCAGCAATATGGATTATTATAATTTGATTGCCGCCCTGTGCAGCAACGTCTACGATAAGGGTGTTCTTCGCCGCCTAGCAATGGTCTTTTTCAATCAAGGACTTTTCTAATATGTAAATGGTATGTTTTGAATGATTTAGGATTTGATACTTTTATGAATTGGTACAAATATAAGATAAATTTATTTTTTTTATTCAATAAAAATAGGTATCATCGAATATTAAATTATATGTATATCCATCAAGACTGAGTTTTATTCTTAAACAATCTTAAGAATGTATCCCCGCATCGTCTTGATATGTTAATTAGAAAAAAAAATATTAAATTTTAGTAGACATTGGTTCTAAATTTAAATTTAAAAGATCAAGAAAATTAAAAAAATATAGTACCATGCATAACAGCATAACTTTTGAGGGTGATATTGAAAGAAAATAAAGTTCAATGTCCAAATAAAAAAGAATCTAAACTTCAAGGGATTTAGAAGAAATTTTTTATTAATAAACCGTGATAAATGTAAGAGGATGAATAATAACAACACAGTAATAGCATGTTAATATTAACGTTAATGCTGGAGATTAAGAGAGAAGGAGGGATGGGAGGAAATATGCCCTCACTGGCTCTTATTTCCTTGTGATTAATTATAGATATCTTCATCATTTTACGTGTTAATTAATTTTTTTTTAATGATTTTAAAGATACATTGGTATATTTAAAGGAATAATCTTTTGTTTAATTTAAGACAAGGACCCTCTTGTTATCCCTAATTGTTTGAGTCAAGTATTCAGTTTTACCCCCATGAAAAATATTTGACCAATTACCTTCAACCCTGTTAATCTAATTTTGGTCGACTAAAGCTAATCGATTAAATTCATGATCCTTCATTAAATCTACTGGGATTGCTTTCAATTGCTGATCTTTTAGACAAATGCAAGAAGAAACAACTTAGCGCAACATTATTCCACCATATTGTTTTATTTTTTCTTCATACCATTACAAGTTTTCAAACTTCAGATAGAAATGCTGTAAGGAACTCCTTTTCCTGTAACTCCAGGTTCAGAAAATGGCTTCAAAAGCTCATAAGGCACAACGCCAGCTCCATTTCTATTCTTCAATTTATTGTCAGCATTCCTTCCGTCAATAATTCCTTCAAACTCCTTCAACCTCCCATTGAACTTTAAGAAAGCCGCATTTATAGCTGGTTCCTCTGTCCAAGGTGGCTCTATTTGCTGCCCAAGATACTCCTCATCGGGAGAATGATTTGATAGCACATCCAATATAGCCATCACTGTTGTAGCCTGAATTTGTGAAGGGAATGTTGTCAATAGTATCACTTCAGGTTTCTCCCAAAAGAGTTTCAGCAACTCATCGTTCGGGTCTTCGGTTGGCATATTCATCCTAGCAGTTGTAGGCCTATTTGGAAAGTATCCTGCATATGTATATTGTCCGAAATTCACTGCGGCATGATGACCGGAGGCTATCCATATGATAGTTGTCAGGGTTTCAATAAGGTCCTGAGGTGTTTTAAGCACAGGCCACCATGGTTCATCTTTCTTGTCAGCGTGACCTACCGTTCGAACTTCTGTCCACCATGCTTGGAGCTCATTATCAGACACAATGAGACTTGAGTCTGAATAGTAGTGATTGACATAGTCACTAACCCACTCTTTGATGATATCCCATAAAACCAAACCATCATTGGCATATGGATAGTCTTCCACCATCAATTTCAATCCATGTGGAGCAGATGGATCTTCCACAGCCATTGCCCTATCAATTATCAGAATCAGAAAGAAGATGTTATAACTAGCCGCTTCAAAAGGTTTATTAATTATGACTAGCAGCATCTAAGTTTGGTAGAATGATAGGCTAGCTAAGGATCGATCAAACATACCTGTTTATTAGATCCTTGGGGAGCGCCTCGTAGTCAAACCGCCATTCCTGATCATAGACAACAGAGCTTAATTCCATAGAATACTTGCCAGGAAAGAATGACGTCTCTATAATCCCTTTTGCATTAATTAGATATTGTCGAGCTAGAGCATTGATCTCCATTGTGTACCGGAAATGCGGGTGCAGGAGTCTGTAGATTGGATGCATTTCACTAAGTTGGCGATGGGCCGCGATTATGTATGGTTCTGTGCAGCAATGTGTTCTTAGCCTGCAAAACATAACATATGATACATGTTTATAAATCGATTCAAATCCTATTTTTTTCATCGCAATTTTGAACAAACCGAAAATTTTTGTACATTAATGCAAGGCGGCTGCTAACTCAAGCGCAAGGAAAGTGCATACCAGTGACTAATAAGCTGGTGATAGCCAGACTCGTGTGCAAGGACATGGGCTTTGGCAAGCCTCCAAAGCCAAACACCAGTGGAATGCCAAGCTGGTCTGAACACTTGCTTCCATTGCGGCTTACCATCCATCGGTGGTCGAGTGAGCTCAATAGCTAGTGGTCTCAATGTTCCTTCATGGGTTAAGAAGAACAATGTCCGTGACCCGTATAATGTCGTGCCTTTCAGCTCTCTTATTTTGCTTACAAAAGGTAGGAATAAATCATGGTAGTCAAGGATGAAAAGCTTCTGAGCTTTTACTGCCTGCGTTCATCAATGCACCGAATTTAGTTTGTTAAGAGGAAAATCAAGATGAGTTTGAATACCGTTATGCGATTGGTTTTCTTCTTCATACCTCTCCACATGTCATGAACCCTTTGATTTCTTGCTCAACCATTTCTGTAGTGATTGCTGATTCTTGGGGACCGTAGATTTCAGGGTCTAGTTTACTCCTTAATGGCCATTCCTGCATGATTTAATGCAATACTTTCATCAAGAAAAGAGTAATGTTTCAGCATCGTTAGTTTAATATTACCAACATTTGTGAACAATTGATTCATTTCTTGATGAACTGCATGAATCTGGACTGGTTTTTCCTTTCTTATTAAGGGACAAAAATACTATACCGTGACCATTTTGATGGTACAAGGGTTGAGACCAGAAAGAGTCTGTCTAGCAAATTCTTCATCCCTAAACCAAAAAAATCTGTCTCCTGAAACACAAAATCTCTTAAAATGAGAAAATGATAGATATCTTTTCATTTATGATGGATTTATTAATTTCCCATGTTGAATCTAGTTCTTATTATAGGTATAAAAAATATCTTACTCTCCATGGTATCAGGAGTCTCAAATTTCAAAACATCTTTAGTTCCATCAGTAATGGCCCTGAAAAGGTTAGGCAGAAGATCTTTCCAAAACCCCTGTTTCTTTAAGGGAGGCAAATTGATTCCTTCATTGAATAGTGCGTCAATGGAACTGAAGAATGGGAATCCAAGATCACTGTCAACAATAGCGGTTGATAGAGAAGGTACTAGGGCATGCAATACTGATTTGAGAGTCTTGGCAGAAAACGTGCCCATCTTTATTTCTGAGAATTCTTCATCTCGAGGCACGTAGAAGCTGCTACTCCTTGTCTCCGTAAGTGGATCTATCAGCACAATTGTTTCCAAATGGTTAGAATCAATGAAGGAAAAAAAATAATTTCCATAATTTAGTTAATAGGTATAGATTAACAGTTATATATTTTACAATTTATTTTAATAGATAGGTTTTAGTTTAGTAATTCTATTTTATTTGATTATCATATAATGAAAGAAGGATTATTTCCATCATGTAGATTAAGATAAACCTTTCAAAAAAAAAAAATTTAGCTAGTTTATGGAAGCAAAATTATTAAATCTGAAACGTTTTAAAGCTTGGTCATGGATCAGACAGGGAATTTCACTCGAACACAATCCAACACTACTATTTTTTTATAATTATTTTTCTGCATTTTTACCTGACTCGGTCCGTGGTCGGCCAGTACGGCAACGCCTAGGGTACGGGTGCTCTTCGCCACCTATCACCGGCCTTGCTGTCTCTGGATCACTATCAGGATTTCCAAGATCATTGTAAACATCATAGTCATAGATCCTTTCACCTTTCTTTCGTTCTCCATTGTCATTGCCTTGTAAAGTTTCGAGTTCTTCCTTTCTCAGTTTTTGCCAATCCATTTGGTGTTTCTGATGGCAAGTATGACTATTCCATGAAACACAAAAATCAATCAATATAAAAAATTCTGTTATGTGGGATATTTTTATAAGATTAAAATAATTAAAATTTATTTTTGATATTAACATATTAAAATAATCTAATAAATTTATTTAAAACAAATATCTAAGTTATAAATATTTATATGAGTCGAGATTTTTTTTTTTTTTTTTTTTACCATATCCATGACCTGAAAACTTCACATGGTAATATTGACATTATCGTGAGAAAATAAAAATATAAATCATGAACGTTGAGTTAAAGCATATAAAGTATATATATCAGCTCCCCCGATGGATAATGTCTTGTGATTTTATCTTTGTATTGTTTTTCTAGTTATTCACTCTTTCAACAAAAAATTTTATATAAATTAAATTTTTTTATATAGTTTTCCTCAATTTATTCTTATTTTATATTATTAGTGTGATAAAGTTGAAATTTTCAGAACATTCAAACTGATGGGATTGGATCAGCCCACACATAACATCCACAAATGCCACCAAAATATTTTTAAGAAAGAAAAAAATTTGTACATAAAGTACCCCCACACATACGCGCGCATATATATATTATATATATTAAGAAAAATATTTATCAAACATGGTAATTAATTAAAAATAATATCAAATTAACCAAAAAAAAAGATTTTGGATAACAAGAGAGTAAGCAATTGTTAAAAAAATAATATAAATTATATCTTGAGATCTCATCTGATAGTTTAACCTTTTAGGTTGAAATAGTTTTTTTAACATGATATTAAAATTTTGATGATCAAGGGGTTACGAGTTTGAATCCCATCATTCACATCTATTTAATAAAAAATTAAGCATAATATAGTGTGTGTATATAAATTTTAAGCTTAAATATTTTTCATTTGAGGTGGTATATTAAATAAAAATATAAATAATATGTTGAAATTCCATTTACCGTTTAAACTGTTAAATTCAGTCGGTTCTTTCACGCTAACAAAACTTATTATCAAAAAGTAACTAACCTTATTAGTGAAAAAGATTCTCTTCTTTTTGTTGTCAAACTTCGGATGGATCCATGAATCGCAAGTCACATGAACTGGTCCCGCAGGGAAGCCATTAAGCACTACATCATGAAGGTACATCTCTTTATGGTGCTCATTTTCAACAAAAATAGCACCAATCTCTCCAAAATCTGGTGGAACCACAAAATCCGCTTCATACTTGATATCCTCTCCTTCATGATCTATCTTGTGCGCGTATCCTCGAATCGAGGGCTTCTCTAATCCCGTCTCTGGAGAAATTGAAAAAAAAAAGTTGGAATTTAGACAAATTTTTTTCTTACTTCAATCTTCCAAATATATATATATATTTCTTTGCAAACAAGGAATATATGTTAATTTTTTTCAATAAATAAATCATTCGATAAGAACTTAAAAAGTTGTTTCTTGCACTTGTAAAGAAAAAAGAAATATAAAATACTTGGAACACAGGTCTTTCAAGAACCACTGCTTACTTGGGTCAAGCTCGGCACTAACAAGCTCCAAGAGGAGTGTTTTGCCAAACAGGTCTGTAAAATCATCAAGTCCTCGTTCTATCCCTATTTCTGTCCAAAAATCAACAACTGTTTGTTTCACAGTCACCACAGCCTTAACATCTGTGGACTGCTGTGTGACACTAGCTATAGATTTAATGCTTCCATGTTTATAGCCAGCACGAACTTTTTTGTTTGCTTTAGTGGACAAGGACCTTGAATACACAGGAAAAGAAGCATGACCACTGCCATGGATGAATGGTTTAGGTAGTAGAAAAGGGATTTTTGTTGAAAGGTGTGACTGGTGAAGCTGTGGCTTCAACATTGTTGCTAATAGGAGAGGAGATACTTAGGTTTAACTAGGAGCTTTTTGTATGAAAATATGTAGTGAGCGAGCTATGATATATAGAACTAGAGAGAGAGAGAGAGAGAGACGAACATGTTTTTCATATGGCCTATATAATTCATGCATGTGAAACATAAATTATTGGCTTGCAAGTTAAATAAATTTGTTTACATGTTCAAATTCAAAGAAAGTTGTCAAAAATTAATTTCTCATGAAATAGTGGATATATATGATTTGTTTAATAAACGTGTGAAAATTAATAAATCTGACTTTCCAAATCCAATTCCAAATTATTTTTTTAGTGACATAAAAAAGATGTGGATATTTAGGTCAAAATAAAGATAAAATTACCTACATGTCAAAAAAAAAAAAAAAACTGACTCAAGCTAGGTCTAGGTGGTTGCACCAATTAAAATCACATGCATAGCTCCAAGTTATCATCACTCGTTTCCCACCACTCAGGCTCTGATAATAAAGGACTTTTTTGTAGTTTTTTTTGACAGGGTTTCTTGTAAGGACTTTGGCCACGTGGATTTCTCGTACCATGCCAGAACATGGACTATCAAATAGACATTGTAGGTCTTGTTTATAAAGAGTTTCGTGGGTGCTTCTGACTCGTTGATATAAATGTACCTAATTTCACACTGAAAAGCATAATAACTGAGACAGAGAGGTATAATTATAGTTGTTGTGTTATTTATTTAAAAATATATTAAAATAATAATTTTTAAAAAAATTATTTTTGATATTAATGTATCAAAATAATATAAAAATATCAAAACATATTAATTTGAAATAAAATTAAAAAATAATTTTTTTTTAAATTTTTTTAAAATATAAAAACCAACATCACCTTAGTTTTTTAAATTTGATTCCTCCAGTGACAAAATAAAGTAAATAAAAATTTAAGATTGTAAGTAAAAAATTAAGAAGATGAAAATGATGTTTTTATATGGAAGATATTGTATGTAAGGAAATCTATTTATTAAAGTTTGCATCGGTCACAGTTATGATTGCATATATGAGAGAATTGGATATTGTTTCCATCAATTCTTATAATTTTGTTTATCTTTTAAATAGATTTTATTAAACAGAATTTGTGTGTACAAAAACCTTATATATAATTAATAGCTTAGCTTTATAATAATATTTAGCTAGACAGGAAAATTATATGTGCTTGATAGGGATTAATTTGTGCCAAATTCTTTGAAACAAGGATTTGAACTACTTATCTCCTATAAATACTTTTTTTATGGATTCGAAAACCTCACTCTCCGAAAAAGCGTATTTTGTGGGTTTAGGTAAGCGAGTAAAACCCCGGTTGTTCCAGGCTCTTACAAGAGGTGCATGCCCTGACTCGAACTCAAGACTTGCTATGCAGATCTTAAATTCTTTGCCACCACGCCACGCCTCTTGGAGACTATAAATACCTACACTAGACTTGATTAAAAAATAAGAATTGAAGATATACTTGATGACAATTTTTTTTTAGCCTTAAATGTCTATTAAGCGAAAAGTATTAACAGGATAGTATTCAATTTCAATATTGTACCATCCATCCATTCCACCTTGAAACATATAACATGAGATAGATCTAGGGAAAGGCGAAGTTGAAAGG